>NW_024055976.1:0-22907 GCF_902713615.1 Scyliorhinus canicula | reverse complement strand
GAGGGATCTCGGTGTCCATGTACATAGATCCCTGAAAGTTGCCACCCAGGTTGATAGGGTTGTGAAGAAGGCCTATGGTGTGTTGGCCTTTATTGGTAGAGGG
The DNA here is from genome assembly GCF_902713615.1 of Scyliorhinus canicula. Classification (NCBI taxonomy): domain Eukaryota; kingdom Metazoa; phylum Chordata; class Chondrichthyes; order Carcharhiniformes; family Scyliorhinidae; genus Scyliorhinus; species Scyliorhinus canicula. The sequence continues at coordinate 22,804 of NW_024055976.1, read as the reverse complement.
ATTGAGTTCCGGAGCCATGAGGTCATGTTGCAGTTGTACAAAACTCTAGTACGGCCGCATTTGGAGTATTGCGTACAGTTCTGGTCGCCTCATTATAGGAAGGACGTGGAAGCTTTGGAACGGGTGCAGAGGAGATTTACCAGGAATGTTGCCTGGTATGGAGGGAAAATCTTATGAGGAAAGGCTGATGGACATGAGGTTGTTTTCGTTAGAGAGAAGAAGGTTAAGAGGTGACTTAATAGAGGCATACAAAATGATCAGAGGGTTAGATAGGGTGGACAGCGTGAGCCTTCTCCCACGGATGGAGGTGGCTAGCACGAGGGGACATAGCCTTAAATTGAGGGGTAATAGATATAGGACAGAGGCCAGAGGTGGGTTTTTTACGCAAAGAGTGGTGAGGCCGTGGAATGCCCTACCTGCAACAGTAGTGAACTCGCCACATTGAGGGCATTTAAAAGTTTATTGGATAAGCATATGGATGATAATGGCATAGTGTAGGTTAGATGGTCTTTAGATTTTGACTTCCCATGTCGGTGCAACATCGAGGGCCGAAGGGCCTGTACTGCGCTGTATCGTTCTATGTTCTATGTTCTATACACAACCACACACACCCTCACACACACCCTCACACACATCCCCTCACACACCCCCACACATATACCCTCAAACACACACCCCTCACGCAGACACTCACACACACCCTCACACACGCACACACGCGCCCTCACATACACACCCACACACAACATCACACACACACCCTCACACCCTCACACACACACATACACACACACCCTCACATACACACACCCTCTCACACACACACTCACCCTCACACACACACACACTCACACACACACCCTCACACATACACTCACACACACACCCTCAGATACACAACCACACATACTCTCACATATACACCCTCACATACACCCTCACACACACCCCCTCACACACACCCTCACACACACCCTTTGACACACACACACACCCACACCCTCACACACAACCCCTCAAACACACACTCTCACACACACCCTCACACACACGCATACCCTCACACACACAACCTCACACACACACACACATCCTCACATACACCCCCCACACACCCTCACACACACATCCTTACACACACCCACACACACCCTCACACACCCAACCTCACACACACACACACCCACAAACACCCTCACACACACACGACCACACACACCCTCACACAAACACCCTCTCCAACACACATCCTCACATACAGACCCACACACACCCTCACACACACCCTCACACGTGCCCTCAAACACACACACACACAAACACTCCCACACACACCCTCAAACACACACCCTCACATACACACCAACACACACGCTCGCACACCCTCCCACACACCCCCTCATGCACACGCTCGCACACACACACACCCTCACACACACACCCTAACAGACACCCTCACTCACACACACACATACCCTCACACATATACACACTCTCTCACACACAGCCTCACACACCCTCACGCACACACACCCTCACACACACCCTCACACACACCCCCACACACACCCCCACACACACCCCCACACACACCCTCACACACACCCCCACACACACCCTCACACACACACACACCCTCACATACACACACATACCCTCACACACACACACCTTCTCACACACACCCCTCACACTGACCCTCACACCCACACACTCACTCATATACACACAGACACGCTCACATACACACCCAAACACACCCTCACACATACCCTCACACACACCAACACACACAAACACCCTCATGCACACCCACACACACCCTCATAAACACACCCTCACAAACACTCTGAAACACACATAAACAAACAATCACATACACAACCTCAAACATACCCTCACTCACACACACACACCCTCACATATACACCCACACACACATTCACATATACACCCTCACAGACACCCTCACACACACCCTCACTCACATACACCCTCACACACACACAGCCTCACACACCCACACACACACTCACACACCCTCACATACATACCAACACACAACCTCACACAGTCACACACCCTCACACACACTCACACACACACAAACACACACACCCTCACGTACACGCCCCAACACACACTCAAACAAACACCCTCACACACACACCCTCAAACACACACACCCTCACATACACACCCACACACATCTTTACACACACACCCTCACACACACCCTCAAACACACACACCCACACACACCCTCACACACACTCACACACCTCCTCACACACACCGTCACACACAACCTCACACACACCCCTCTCATACACACGCACATACAGCCTCACACACACACCCTCACAGACACCCTCACACACACACACACCCTCTCACACACACACCCCCTCGCACAGACCCCCTCACACACACCCTCACACACCCACCCTCACACACACACCTCACACACACCCTCACACACACACCCTCACATACACACCGACGCACACCCTTACGCACATTCGCACACACCCCCACACCCCCACACACACTCATCTTCACACACACACACCCCTCTCACACACAATCCCTCACACAGACCCTCACACACACCCATTCACACACACCCTCCCACACACACATACCCTCACATAAACACCCTCACACATACCCTCACACACACCAACACACAATCCCTCACATGCACACCCACACACACCCTCACATGCACACACTCACACACACACCCTCACACTCACCCTCACACACACACACCCTCTCACACTACCTCACACACACACATACTCACATACATACCCACATACACCCTCACACACCCCCTCACACATACCCTCACACACACACATTCCCACACCCACACACACCCTCACACACCCTCACACACAACCTCGCACACACACACCCTCACATGCACACCCACACACACACCCTCACAGACACCCTCACACACACACACCCTCACACATACATCCTCACACACACACTACCTCACACACACCCTCACACACACACACAACCTCACACACATACACCCTCTCACACATGCACCCTGACACACCCACACACACACACTCCCTCACGCACACACACCCTCACACACGCACACACACCAACACACACACACCCTAACACACACTCACCGTCACACACACCCTCACACACACAAAGACCCTCACATACATACCCACACACACCCTCACACACACCCTCACATACACACACCCTAACGCACCCCCTCACACACACCCACACTTACACACCCACACACCCTCACACATACACCCTCACACACATTCTCTCACACACACACCCTCACACACACACTCTCACACACAAACTCACACACACACACCCTCACATACACAACCACACACCCTCACACACAACGTCACACGCACACAAACCCTCACACACACACACACCCTCTCACACAGACACCTCACACAGACCCTCACACATCCCCTTACACACAACCTCACATACACACCCACACACACTCCCACACACACACCCTCACACACAGCAACATACACACACACCCTCACATACACATCCACACACACCCTCACACACACCCCAACAAACACACCCTCTCACACACACACTGAAACACACACCCTGACAAACACACACCCTCAAACACACACACAAATACACACTCACACACGCCCCCTCAAACACTCTCTCACACACACACACTCACACACACACACACCAACACATACACACCCACACACACACCCTCACACACAGCCTCACGCACACACAGAAACACACACTCAAACACACACCCTTACACACCCACACACACTTCACATACACACCCACACACTTCCTCACACACACCCTCACACACACAAACCCTCTCACACACACCCTTGGGACACACACCCTCACTCACACACTCACACATACACACACACCCTTACACACACACACCCTCACATACACACCCACGCACACCCTCACACACCTTTGCACAACCCCACACACACACACACACATCTTCACACACACACACCCTCTCACACACAGCCCCTCACACACACCCTCTCACACACACACATACCCTCACATAAACACCCTCAAACAGCATCACACACACACTCTCACACACCCTCTCACACACACCCTCACACACACACACCCTCACACACACACCCTCACACACACCCTCACACACACACACCCTCACACACACACACCCTCACATAATCACCCACACACAATCTCACAAAGTTTCACACACACCCCCACACACACACATCCTCCCACACAAACACACCCTCTCACACACAACCTCTCACACAGACCCTCACACACTCCCATTCACACACACTTTCACACACACACACACACACCCTCACATAACCCCCACACACACCCACACACACTCACACACACACCCTCGCACACACACACATTCTCACACACCCCTCACACTGACCCTCGCACCCACACACTCACTCATATACACACAGACACGCTCGCATACACACCCAAACACACCCTCACACATACCCTCACACACACCACACACACAAACACCCTCACATACACACCCACACACCCTCACACACCCTCTCACACACACTCTGAAACACACATAAACAAACAATCACATACACATCCTCAAACATACCCTCACACACCCTCACGCACCCTCACATACATACCAACACACAACCTCACACACACACACCCTCACATCTACATCCACACACACATTCACATATACAAACTCACACACACCCTCATACACATACACCCTCTCACACACACAGCCTCACACACCCACACACACCTCACACACCCTCACATACATACCAACACACGACCTCACACAGTCACACACCCTCGCACACACTCACACACACCACACACCCTCACGTACACGCCCCAACACACACTCACACACACACCCTCGCACACACACACCCTCACACACACACTCACACACACTCACACAGACACTCACATACACACCCACACACACACTCTCTCACACACACCCGCACATACACACACTCACACAAACCCTCACACACACACACACCCCCTCATACACACATTCACACAAACACACACACATACCGTCAGACACACACCCCATCTCACATACCCCCCTCACACAGGCCCTCACACACACACCCTCACACATATACACACAGACACCCTCACATACAAACCTACACACACACATCTCACACACACCAACACACACACACCCTCACGTACACACCCACACACACCCTCACACACACCCCCTCACACATATCCTCTCACACACACTCTCAAACACACACACACATACACACCCTCACATACATACCCACACACACCCTCACACACACACTCTCACACACACCCTCACACACACACACACCGTCACATACACACCCACACACACCCTCACACACACCCTCACACACACACCCTCAGACACTCATAGAACATTACAGCGCAGTACAGGCCCTTCGGCCCACGATGCTGCGCTGTCCTGTGAAACCCCTCTATAGTCCCTCTACACTATTCCCTTATCGTCCATATCCCTATCCAAAGACCATTTGAATGCGTTTAGTGTTGGCGAGTCCACTACTGTTGCAGGCAGGGCATTCCACGCCCTTACTACTCTCTGAGTAAAGAACCTACCTCTGACATCTGTCCTATATCTATCTCCCCTCAATTTAATGCTATGTCCCCTCGTGCTGGACATCACCATCCGAGGAAAAAGGCTCTCACTGTCCACCCAATCTAATCTTCTGATCATTTTGTATGCCTCAATTAAGTCCCCTCTTAACCTTCTTCTCTCTGACGAAAACAGCCTCAAGTCCTTCAGCCTTTCCTCATATGATCTTCCCTCCATACCAGGCAACATTCTTGTAAATCTCCTCTGTACCCTTTCCAATGCTTCCACATCCTTCCTATAATGTGGCGACCAGAACTGCACACAATACTCCAAATGCGGCCGCACCAGAGTTGTGTACAACTGCAACATGACCTCATGGCTCCGAAAGTCAATACCTCTACCAATAAAAGCTAACACACCGTACGCCTTCTTAACAACCCTCTCAACCTGGGTGGCAACTTTCAGGGATCTATGGACATGGACACCGAGATCTCTCTGCTCGTCCACACTACAAAGAATCTTACCATTAGCCCAGTACTCTGTCTTCCTGTTATTCCTTCCAAAATAAATCACCTCACACTTTTCTGCATTAAACTCCATTTGCCACCTGTCAGCCCAGCTCTGCAGCTTATTTATGTCCCTCTGTACCTTTTAACATCCTTGCGCACTGTCCACAACTCCACCGACTTTAGTGTCATCTGTAAATTTACTCACCCAACCTTCTACGCCCTCCTCCAGGTCAGCGGCCCCAAAACGGATCCTTGTGGTACACCACTAGTAACTGGAGACAAGTCAGAGCATTTCCCATCAACCACCACCGTTTGTCTTCTATCAGCTAGCCAATTTCTGATCCAAACTGCTAAATCACCCTGAATCCCATGCCTCTGTATTTTCTGCTATAGCCTACCATGGGGAATCTTATCAAACGACTTACTGAAATCTATATACACCACATCAACTGCTTTACCCTCATCCACCTGTTTGGTCACCTTCTCGAAGAACTCAATGAGGTTTGTGAGGCACGACCTACCCTCCACAAAACCATGTTGACTATCTCTAATCAAATTATTCCTTTGCAGATAATTATACATCCTATCTCTTATAAACCTTTCCCAGACTTTTCCCACAACAGAGGTAAGGCTCACTGGCCTATAGTTACCGGGGTTATCTCTACTCCCCCTCTTGTACAAGGGGACAACATTTGCTATCCTCCAGTTCTCTGGCACTATTCCTGTAGACAAAGATGACTTAAAGATCAAAGCCAAAGGCTCAGCAATCTCCTCCCAGCTTCCCAGAGAATCCTAGGATAAATCCCATCCGGCCCAGGGGACTTATCTGTTTTCACACTTTCCAGAATCGCTAACACCTCCTCCTTATGAACCTCAAGCCCTTCTAGTCTAGTAGCCTGTATCTCAGTATTCTCGACAACTTTGTCTTTGTCCTGTGTGAATACAGATGAAAAATACTCATTTAGCACCTCTCCTATCTCCTCGGACTCTACGCACAACTTTCCACTCCTGCCCTTGACTGGCCCTACTCTTACCTTAGTCATTCTTTTATTCCTGACATACCTATAGAAAGCTTTAGGGTTATCCTTGATCCTACCTGCCAAAGACGTCTCATGTCCTCGCCTGGCTCTTCTTAGCTGTCTCTTTAGAGCCTTCCTAGCTAACTTGTAACTCTCAAGCGCCCTAACTGAACCATCACATCTCATCTTCACATAAGCCGCCTTCTTCCTCTTGACAAGTATTTCAACTGCTTTAATAACCCATGGTTCCCTCGCTCGACCACTTCCCCCCTGCCTAACAGGTACATACTTATCAAGGACACGCAGTAGCTGTTCCTGAACATGCTCCACATTTCCATTGTGTCCCATCCCCTGCAGTTTTCCTCTCCAGCCGATGCATCCTAAGTCTTGCCTCATCGCATCATAATTGCCTTTCCCCCAGCTATAACTCTTGCCTTGCAGTATATACCTATCCATTTCCATTTGGGGCAGCACGGTAGCATGGTGGTTAGCATAAATGCTTCACAGCTCCAGGGTCCCAGGTTCGGTTCCCGGCTGGGTCACTGTCTGTGCGGAGTCTGCACGTCCTCCCTGTGTGTGCGTGGGTTTCCTCCGGGTGCTCCGGTTTCCTCCCACAGTCCAAAGATGTGCGGGTTAGGTGGATTGGCCATGCTAAATTGCCCGTAGTGTCCTGAAAAAACGTAAGGTTAAGGGGGGGGGGGGGGTTGTTGGGTTACGGGTATAGGGTGGATACGTGGGTTTGAGTAGGGTGATCATTGCTCGGCACAACATCGAGGGCCGAAGGGCCTGTTCTGTGCTGTACTGTTAATCTAATCTTAATCACTAAAGTAAACGTAATCGAATTGTGGTCACTGTCACCCAAGTGCTCACCTACCTCCAAATCTAACACCTGTCCTGGTCCATTACCCAGTACCAAATCCAATACGGCCTCGCCTCTTGTTGGCCTATCTACATACTGCATCAGGAAACCCTCCTGCACACATTGGACAAAAACAGACACATCTAAAGTACTCGAACTATAGTGTTTACGCTCAATATTTGGAAAGTTAAAGTCCCCCATAACAACTACCCTGTTACTTTCGCTCCTTTCCAAAATCATCTTTGCAATCATTCCCTCTATATAGCTGGAATTTTTCGGAGGCCTATAGAAAAGCCCTAATAGGGTGATCTCTCCTTTCCTGGTTCTTAACTCAGCCCATACTACCTCAGTATTCGAGTCCTCATCAAATGTCCTCTCAGCCACCGTAATACTGTCCTTGACTAACAATGCCACCCCTCCCCCTCTCTTACCACCTTCCCTGAGCTTACTGAAATATCTAAACCCCGGCACCTGCAACAACCATTCCTGTCCCTGCTCTATCCATGTCTCCGAAATGGCCACAACATCCAAGTCCCAGGTACTAACCCATGCCGCAAGCTCACCCACCTTATTCCGGATGCTCCTGGCATTGAAGTAGACGCACTTTAAACCACCTTCCTTCCTGCCGGTACACTCCTGCAACTTTGAAACCTTACTCATGACCTCACTACTCTCAACCTCCTGTATACTGGAGTTACAATTCAGGTTCCCAATCCCCTGCTGAACATGTTTAAACCCTCCGGAAGAGCATTCGCAAACCTCCCCCCAGGATATTAGTACCCCTCTGTTCCAGGTGTCGACCATCCCGTTTGTAGAGGTCCCATCTACCCCAGAATGTGCCCCAATTGTCCAGGAATCTGAAATCCTCCCTCCTGCACCATCACTGCAGCCACATGTCTAACTGCTCTCTCTCCCTATTCCTCGTTTCGCTAGCACGTGGCACGGGTAACAACCCAGAGATAATAACTCTGTTGGTTCTAGCTCTTTATTCCCTCAACCCATCAGGTTAGAGGAGGTGGAAGGGTGGGGGAAACTACAAGTGTAGTGTCTAGGGTTTAGCAACCGCCCAACTTACATAGAGGTTCTCTCCTTCCCGACAGGCCCCTGCTCCCGCCGAAAATCCGGAGCTAAATTCCCAAAAACACAAACTTCAGAAACATATCCACATCACCTCCACCTACTTCCCAATAACACAGCCTCCAGAAACCCATCCTCATCACCCCCACTAACTTCCCAATAACACAACCTCCAGAAACCCATCCTCATCACCCCCACTAACTTCCCAATAACACAACCTCCAGAAATCCATCCTCATCACCTCCACTAACTTCCCAATAACACAACCTCCAGAAACCCATCCTCATCACCTCCACTATCTTCCCAATAACACAACCTCCAGAAACCCATCCTCATCACCTCCACTAACTTCCCAATAACACAGCCTCCAGAAACCCATCCGCAACGCCTCCACTAACTTCCCAATAACACAACCTCCAGAACCACATCTTCACGAACTGTACACAGTTATAAACAACTACGAAACAGAACACCCGGAGGCTTTGTTCATCGTGGCCGGAGACTTCAACATGGCCAACGTCCACCAAACTTCCACCAGCACATCTCCTGTCCCACCAGGGGTGACAACACTCTTGACCACTGCTACTCAAAAATCAAGGGCGCCTACCGTTCCATCCCACGACCACACATTGTGAAACTAGACCATAAGACGGTGCTCCTTCTTCCGGCTTACAAGCAGAAACTCAAGCGGGAGAATCCAGCTAAGAAGGTTGTGCAGTGCTGGTCCGAGGAGACAGAAGAGTCCTTACGTGACTGCTTCGAGTCAGTGGACTGGCCCATATTTAAGAACTCAGCGACTAACTTAAATGAGTATGCCACCACCGTCACAGACTTCATCAACAAATGTGTGGACGACTGCGTGCCAAAGAAAGCAGTACGTACTCTGCAACTGAATCTTCGATTTTCTGACCAACAGATCACAATCAGTAAGAATGAACAACAACACCTCCTCCACAGTAGTCCACAATACCTGCAAGGCTGCGTACTTAGCCCGCTACTCTACGCCCTGTACACACACGACTGCGAGGGTTTTCTGACACAGTATGTAGACAGGCCAACAAGGGGCGAGGCCATATTGGATTTGGTACTGGGTAATGAACCCGGCCAGGTGTTAGACTTAGATGTAGGTGAGCACTTTGGTGATAGTGATCACAACTCGGTTATGTTTACTTTAGCAATGGGCAGGGATAGGTATATACCGCAAGGCAAGAATTATAGCTGGGGGAAAGGCAATTATGATGCTATTCGGCAAGATTTAGGAGGTATAGGATGGGGAAGGAAACTGCAGGGGATGGGTACAATCGAAATGTGGAGCTTTTTCAAGGAACAGCTACTGCGTGTCCTTGATAAGTATGTACCTGTCAGGCAGGGAGGAAGTTGTCGAGCAAGGGAGCCGTGGTTTACTAAGGAAGTTGAAGCACTTGTCAAGAGGAAGAAGAAGGCTTATGTTAGGATGAGACATGAAGGCTCAGTTAGGGCACTTGAGAGTTACAAGTTAGCCAGGAAGGACCTAAAGGGAGAGTTAAGAAGAGCGAGGAGAGGACACGAAAAGTCGTTGGCGGATAGGATCAAGGAAAACCCTAAGGCTTTCTATAGGTATATCAGGAACAAAAGAATGACTCGAGTAAGATTAGGGCCAGTCAAGGATAGTAGTGGAAAGTTGTGTGTGGAATCAGAGGAGATAGGGGAAGCATTAAATGGATATTTTTCGTCAGTGTTTACACTGGAGAAAGACAATGTTGTCGAGGAGAACACTCAGGTTCAGTCGATCAGGCTAGATGGAATTGAGGTTCAAAAGGAGGAGGTGTTAGCAATTTTAGAAAATGTCAAAATAGATAAGTCCCCTGGGCCAGATGGGATTTATCCTAGGATTCTCTGGGAAGCCAGGGAGGAGATTGCAGAGCCTTTGTCCTTGATCTTTATGTCGTCTTTGTCGACAGGAATAGTGCCGGAAGACTGGAGGATAGCAAATGTTGTCCCCTTGTTCAAGAAGGGGAGTAGAGACAACCCTGGTAATTATAGACCTGTGAGCCTTACTTCGGTTGTGGGTAAAATGTTGGAAAAGGTTATAAGAGATAGGGTTTATAATCATCTTGAAAAGAACAAGTTGATTAGCGATACTCAACACGGTTTTGTGAAGGGTAGGTCATGTCTCACAAACCTTATTGAGTTTTTTGAGAAGGTGACCAAACAGGTGGATCAGGGTAAAGCTGTTGATGTGGTGTATATGGATTTCAGTAAGGCGTTTGATAAGGTTCCCCACGGTAGGCTATGCAGAAAATAAGGAAGTATGGAATTGAAGGTGATTTAGCGGTTTGGATCAGTAATTGGCTAGCTGAAAGAAGACAGAGGGTGGTGGTTGATGGCAAATGTTCATCCTGGAGTTCAGTTACTAGTGGTGTACCGCAAGGATCTGTTTTGGGGCCACTGCTGTTTGTCATTTTTATAAATGACCTGGAAGAGGGTGTAGAAGGATGGGTTAGTAAATTTGCAGATGACACGAAGGTCGGTGGAGTTGTGGATAGTGCTGAAGGATGTTATAGGATACAGAGAGACATAGATAAGCTGCAGAGCTGGGCTGAGAGGTGGCAGATGGAGTTTAATGCGGAAAAGTGTGAGGTGGTTCACTTTGGAAGGAGTAACAGGAATGCAGAGTACTGGGCTAATGGCAAGATTCTTGGTAGTGTAGATGAACAGAGAGATCTCGGCATCCAGGTACATAAATCCCTGAAAGTTGCCACCCAGGTTAATAGGGCTGTTAAGAAGGCATATGGTGTGCTAGCCTTTATAAGCAGGGGGATTGAGTTCGGAACCACAAGGTCATGCTGCAGCTGTACATAACTCTGGTGCGGCCACACCTGGAGTACTGCGTGCAGTTCTGGTCACCACATTATAGGAAGGATGTGGAAGCTTTGGAAAGGGTTCAGAGGAGATTTACTAGGATGTTGCCTGGTATGGAGGGAAGGTCTTACGAGGAAAGGCTCAGGGAATTGAGGTTGTTTTCGTTAGAGAGGAGAAGGCTGAGAGGTGACTTAATAGAGACATATAAGATAGTCAGAGGGTTAGATAGGGTGGACAGTGAGAGTCTTTTTCCTCGGATGGTGATGACCAACACGAGGGGACATAGCTTTAAATTGAGGGGTGAGAGATATAGGACAGATGTCAGAGGCAGTTTCTTTACTCAGAGAGTAGTAGGGGTGTGGAACGCCCTGCCTGCAATAGTAGTAGACTCGCCAACTTTAAGGGCATTTAAGTGGTCACTGGATAGACATATGGATGAAAATGGAATAGTGTAGGTCAGATAGGCTTCAGATGGTTTCACAGGTCGGCGCAACATCGAGGGCCGAAGGGCCCGTACTGCGCTGTAGTGTTCTATGTTCTATGTTCTATGTTCATATCTGGAGAGGCAAATGACCCATTCACAACTGGACAGGGGAAATACTCTCTCGTACTGGAAAGGGAACAAACCATATCTGGACAGGGAAATAACACACTGCAATCTCGTCAGGGAGCTGACCTATTCAATGCTGGACATGGGAAAGACACACTCAAATTTGGAGAGGGAGCAGACCATTCACAAATGGACAGAGTAAAAGCACACTTACATCTGGGGAGGAATCTGACCCATTCACAACTGGATGGGGGAAAGAATCTCACAAACAGCACAGGGAACTGACTATTCTTTTTTTTTAAAGTTAGAGTACCCAATTCATTTTTCCCATTAAGGGGCAATTTAGCATGGCCAATCCACCCAGCTTGCACATTTGTGGGTTGTGGGTACGAAACCCACACAAACACAGGGAGAATGTGCAAACTCCACAGGAACTGACTATTCATAACTGGACAGGGAAAGAACACACTCAAATCCACACAGGGAAGTAAACTTTCACAACTGAACAGTGGAAAGGCAAACACCATATGGGCAGGGAACTGACCTCACCACAAGTGGACATGCGATAAGCACACTCAATCTGGACGAGAGACACAACCCATTAACAACTGTACATGGCCCATTCATAATTGATCAGGAGACAGACACACTCAATTCTGGACAGGGGAACTGACCCACTCACAACTAGACAGGGGAAATACACTCAAAGCTGGAGAGGGAACTGACCCTTCCTCCACTCAGCAGGTGGAAGACACACTCACATCTGGACTGGGAACAGGCCCATCCACCACTGGGCAGTGGGAAGGCACACTCCAATCTGGAGAGGGAACAGACTCATTCACAACAGGACAGTGGGAAGGCACACTCCAATCTGGAGATGGAATGGCCTCATTCACAACAGGACAGTGGGAAGGCACACTCCAATCTGGAGAGGGAACAGACTCATTCACAACAGGACAGTGGGAAGGCACACTCCAATCTGGAGAGGGAACAGACTCATTCACAACAGGACAGTGGGAAATACACACTCCAATCTGGAGAGGGAACAGACTCATTCACAACAGGACAGTGGAAAGGCACACTCCAATCTGGAGCGGGAACAGACTCATTCACAACAGGACAGTGGGAAATACACACTCCAATCTGGAGAGGGAACAGACTCATTCACAACAAGCTGGGCTGAGAGGTGGCAGATGGAGTTTAATGCGGAAAAGTGTGAGGTGGTTCACTTTGGAAGGAGTAACAGGAATGCAGAGTACTGGGCTAATGGCAAGATTCTTGGTAGTGTAGATGAACAGAGAGATCTCGGCATCCAGGTACATAAATCCCTGAAAGTTGCCACCCAGGTTAATAGGGCCGTTAAGAAGGCATATGGTGTGCTAGCCTTTATAAGCAGGGGGATTGAGTTTCGGAGCCACAAGGTCATGCTGCAGCTGTACGTAACTCTGGTGCGGCCACACCTGGAGTACTGCGTGCAGTTCTTGTCACCACATTATAGGAAGGATGTGGAAGCTTTGGAAAGGGTTCAGAGGAGATTTACTAGGATGTTGCCTAGTATGGAGGGAAGGTCTTACGAGGAAAGGCTCAGGGAATTGAGGTTGTTTTCGTTAGAGAGGAGAAGGCTGAGAGGTGACTTAGCGTGGCAAAACTTGGTTCTAATTCCATCTACAGGTTTGCTGCTGATCCGACCATAGTGGGCCGGATCTCAAATAACGATGAGACAGAATACAGGAGGGAGATAGAGAACCTAGTGGAGTGGTGTAACGACAACAATCTCTCCCTCAATGCCAGCAAAACTAAAGAGCTGGTCATTGACTTCAGGAAGCAAAGTACCGTACACACCCCTTACAGCATCAATGGGGCCGAGGTGGAGATGGCTGGCAGTTTCAAATTCCTAGGGGTGCACATCACCTGCAATCTGTCCTGGTCCACTCATGTCGACGCTATCACCAAGAAAGCACAACAGCGCCTATACTTCCTCAGGAAACTAAGGAAATTCGGCATGTCCACATTAACCCTTACCAACTTTTACAGATGCACTATAGAGAGCATCCTATCGGGCTGCATCACAGCCTGGTATGGCAACTGCTCGGCCCAGGACAGCAAGGAACTTCAGAGAGTCGTGAATACCGCCCAGTCCATCACACGAACCTGCCTCCCATCCATTGATTCCATCTACACCTCCCGCTGCCGGGGGAAAGCAGGCAGCATAATCAAGGATCCCTCCCACCCGGATTACTCACTCTTCCAACTTCTTCCATCGGGCAGGAGATTCAGAAGTCTGAGAACACGCACGAACAGACTCAAAAACAGCTTCTTCCCCACTGTCACCAGACCCCTAAATGACCCTCTTATGGACTGACCGCATTAACACTACACCCTGTATGTTTCATCCGATGCCAATGCTTATGTAGTTACATTGTGTACCTTGTGATGCCTATTATGTATTTTCTTTTATTCCCCTTTCTTCCCATGTACTGAACGATCTGGTGAGCTGCTCGCAGAAAAATACTTTTCACTGTACCTCATGGCAATAAACAAATCCTATCCAATCATCGCCTCCACTAACTTCCCAATAACACAGCCTCCAGAAACCCATCCTCATCACCTCCACTAACTTCCCAATAACACAGCCTCCAGAAACCCATCCTCATCACCTCCACTAACTCCCCAATAACACAGCATCCAGAAACCCATCCTCATCACCCCCACTAACTTCCCAATAACACAGCCTCCAGAAACCCATCCTCATCACCTCCACTAACTCCCCAATAACACAACCTCCAGAAACCCATCCTCATCACCTCCACTAACTCCCCAATAACACAAGCTCCAGAAATCCATCCTCATCACCCCCACTAACTTCCCAATAACACAGCCTCCAGAAACCCATCCACACCACCCCCACTAACTTCCCAATAACACAACGTGCAGAAACCCATCCACATCACCCCCACTAACTTCCCAATCACACAACTTCCAGACACCCTCCCTCATCCCTCCACTAACTCCCCAATAACACAACGTCTAGTAACACATCCACATCACCTCCACTAACTTCCCAATAACACAACGTCTAGTAACACATCCACATCACCTCCACTAACCTCAAAACAACACAACCTCCAGAAACACATCCTCATCAACTCCACTAACTTCCCAATAACACAGCCTCCAGAAACCCATCCTCATCACCTCCACTAACTTCCCAATAACACAACCTCCAGAAACCCATCCTCATCACCTCCACTAACTTCCCAATAACACAACCTCCAGAAACCCATCCTCATCACCTCCACTAACTTCCCAAAAACACAGCCTCCAGAAACACATCCTTATCATCTCCACTAACTTCCCAATAACACAGCCTCCAGAAACCCATCCTCATCACCTCCACTAACTCCCCAATAACACAGCCTCCAGAAACCCATCCTCATCACCTCCACTAACTCCCCAATAACACAGCCTCCAGAAACCCATCCTCATCACCCCCACTAACTTCCCAATAACACAGCCTCCAGAAACCCATCCACATCAACTCCACTATCTTCCCAATAACACAGCCTCCAGAAACCCATCCTCATCACCTCCACTAACTTCCCAATAACACAGCCTCCAGAAACACATCCTCATCACCTCCACTAACTTCCAAATAACACAAGCCCCAGAAACCCATCCACATCTCCTCCACTAACTTCCCAATAACAGAACCTCCAGGAACCCATCCACATCACCCCCACTAACTCCCCAATTACACAGCCTCCAGAAAACCACCTTCATCACCCCCACTAACTTCCCAATAACACAGCCTCCAGCAACCCATCCACATCAACTCCACTAAATTCCCAAATAACACAACCTCCAGAAACACATCCTCATCACCCCCACTAACTTCCCGATAACACAACCTCCAGAAACCCATCCTCATCACACCCACTAACTTCCCAATAACACAACCTCCACAAACCCATCCTCATCACCCCCACTAACTTCCCGATAACACAACCTCCAGAAACCCATCCTCATCACCCCCACTAACTTCCCAATAAAACAGCCTCCAGAATCCCATCCTCATCACACCCACTAACTTCCCAATAACACAACCTCCACAAACCCATCCTCATCACACCCACTAACTTCCCAATAACACAACCTCCACAAACCCATCCTCATCACACCCACTAACTTCCCAATAACACAACCTCCACAAACCCATCCTCATCACCCCCACTAACTTCCCAATAACACAGCCTCCAGAAACCCATCCTCATCACCTCCACTAACTTCCCAATAACACAACCTCCAGAAACCCATCCTCATCACCTCCACTAACTCCCCAATAACACA
This sequence comes from Scyliorhinus canicula, assembly GCF_902713615.1. NCBI lineage: Eukaryota > Metazoa > Chordata > Chondrichthyes > Carcharhiniformes > Scyliorhinidae > Scyliorhinus > Scyliorhinus canicula. Next base: position 5,952 of record NW_024055976.1, on the reverse strand, counting down.
GCCTCCAGAAACCCATCCTCATCACCTCCACTAACCTCAAAACAACACAACCTCCAGAAACACATCCTCATCACCTCCACTAACTTCCCAATAACACAGCCTCCAGAAACCCATCCTCATCACCTCCACTAACTTCCCAATAACACAACCTCCAGAAACCCATCCTCATCACCTCCACTAACTTCCCAATAACACAGCCTCCAGAAACCCATCCTCATCACCCCCACTAACTTCCCGATAACACAACCTCCAGAGACCCTTCCTCATCACACCCACTCACTTTCCAATAACAGAACTGGATACGGAATGAGAATTATCTGATTTCACATTCGTTGGAAATGATAAAAATGATTGTGTGAGACTGTGGAGAATTTCAATCTCAGAATTAGAATATTGCTATTGAGATGCTGCCAGTCTGGGAACCAATGTGGATCAGTGAGCACCGGGATGGTATGTGGCTGGGATTGGGTATCAGTGAAGCACAGGGATGGTATGTGGCTGGGATTGGGTATCAGTAAGCACAGGGATGGTATGTGGCTGGGATTGTGGTATCAGTGAGCACAGGGATGGTATGTGTCTGGGATTGGGTATCAGTGAGCACAGGGATGGTATGTGGCTGGGATTGGGTATCAGTGAGCACAGGGATGGTATGTGGCTGGGATTGGGTATCAGTGAGCACAGGGATGGTATGTGGCTGGGATTCTGGTATCAGTGAGCACAGGGATGGTATGTGGCTGGGATTGGGTATCAGTGAGCACAGGGATGGTATGTGGCTGGGATTGGGTATCAGTGAGCACAGGGATGGTATGTGGCTGGGATTGGGTATCAGTGAGCACATGGGATAGTATGTGACTGGGATTGGGTATCAGTGAGCACAGGGATGGTATGTGGCTGGGATTGGGTATCAGTGAGCACAGGGATGGTATGTGGCTGGGATTGGGTATCAGTGAGCACAGGGATGGTATGTGGCTGGGATTGGGTATCAGTGAGCACAGGGATGGTATGTGGCTGGGATTGGGTATCAGTGAGCACAGGGATGGTATGTGGCTGGGATTGGGTATCAGTGAGCACAGGGATGGTATGTGGCTGGGATTGGGTATCAGTGAGCACAGGGATGGTATGTGGCTGGGATTGGGTATCAGTGAGCACAGGGATGGTATGTGGCTGGGATTGGGTATCAGTGAGCACAGGGATGGTATGTGGCTGGGATTGGGTATCAGTGAGCACAGGGATGGTATGTGGCTGGGATTGGGTATCAGTGAGCACAGGGATGGTATGTGGCTGGGATTGGGTATCAGTGAGCACAGGGATGGTATGTGGCTGGGATTGGGTATCAGTGAGCACAGGGATGGTATGTGACTGGGATTGGGTATCAGTGAGCACAGGGATGGTATGTGCTGGGATTGGGTATCAGTGAGCACAGGGATGGTATGTGGCTGGGATTGGGTATCAGTGAGCACAGGGATGGTATGTGGCTGGGATTGGGTATCAGTGAGCACAGGGATGGTATGTGGCTGGGATTGGGTATCAGTGAGCACAGGGATGGTATGTGGCTGGGATTGGGTATCAGTGAGCACAGGGATGGTATGTGGCTGGGATTGGGTATCAGTGAGCACAGGGATGGTATGTGACTGGGATTGGGTATCAGTGAGCACAGGGATGGTATGTGGCTGGGATTGGGTATCAGTGAGCACAGGGATGGTATGTGGCTGGGATTGGGTATCAGTGAGCACAGGGATGGTATGTGGCTGGGATTGGGTATCAGTGAGCACAGGGATGGTATGTGACTGGGATTGGGTATCAGTGAGCACAGGGATGGTATGTGACTGGGATTGGGTATCAGTGAGCACAGGGATGGTATGTGGCTGGGATTGGGTATCAGTGAGCACAGGGATGGTATGTGGCTGGGATTGGGTATCAGTGAGCACAGGGATGGTATGTGGCTGGGATTGGGTATCAGTGAGCACAGGGATGGTATGTGGCTGGGATTGGGTATCAGTGAGCACAGGGATGGTATGTGCTGGGATTGGGTATCAGTGAGCACAGGGATGGTATGTGGCTGGGATTGGGTATCAGTGAGCACAGGGATGGTATGTGGCTGGGATTGGGTATCAGTGAGCACAGGGATGGTATGTGGCTGGGATTGGGTATCAGTGAGCACAGGGATGGTATGTGGCTGGGATTGGGTATCAGTGAGCACAGGGATGGTATGTGGCTGGGATTGGGTATCAGTGAGCACAGGGATGGTATGTGACTGGGATTGGGTATCAGTGAGCACAGGGATGGTATGTGGACTGGGATTGGGTATCAGTGAGCACAGGGATGGTATGTGGCTGGGATTGGGTATCAGTGAGCACAGGGATGGTATGTGGCTGGGATTGGGTATCAGTGAGCACAGGGATGGTATGTGGCTGGGATTGGGTATCAGTGAGCACAGGGATGGTATGTGGCTGGGATTGGGTATCAGTGAGCACAGGGATGGTATGTGCTGGGATTGGGTATCAGTGAGCACAGGGATGGTATGTGACTGGGATTGGGTATCAGTGAGCACAGGGATGGTATGTGGCTGGGATTGGGTATCAGTGAGCACAGGGATGGTATGTGGCTGGGATTGGGTATCAGTGAGCACAGGGATGGTATGTGGCTGGGATTGGGTATCAGTGAGCACAGGGATGGTATGTGGCTGGGATTGGGTATCAGTGAGCACAGGGATGGTATGTGGCTGGGATTGGGTATCAGTGAGCACAGGGATGGTATGTGGCTGGGATTGGGTATCAGTGAGCACAGGGATGGTATGTGGCTGGGATTGGGTATCAGTGAGCACAGGGATGGTATGTGGCTGGGATTGGGTATCAGTGAGCACAGGGATGGTATGTGGCTGGGATTGGGTATCAGTGAGCACAGGGATGGTATGTGGCTGGGATTGGGTATCAGTGAGCACAGGGATGGTATGTGGACTGGGATTGGGTATCAGTGAGCACAGGGATGGTATGTGGCTGGGATTGGGTATCAGTGAGCACAGGGATGGTATGTGACTGGGATTGGGTATCAGTGAGCACAGGGATGGTATGTGACTGGGATTGGGTATCAGTGAGCACAGGGATGGTATGTGGCTGGGATTGGGTATCAGTGAGCACAGGGATGGTATGTGGCTGGGATTGGGTATCAGTGAGCACAGGGATGGTATGTGGCTGGGATTGGGTATCAGTGAGCACAGGGATGGTATGTGGCTGGGATTGGGTATCAGTGAGCACAGGGATGGTATGTGGCTGGGATTGGGTATCAGTGAGCACAGGGATGGTATGTGACTGGGATTGGGTATCAGTGAGCACAGGGATGGTATGTGGCTGGGATTGGGTATCAGTGAGCACAGGGATGGTATGTGGCTGGGATTGGGTATCAGTGAGCACAGGGATGGTATGTGGCTGGGATTGGGTATCAGTGAGCACAGGGATGGTATGTGGCTGGGATTGGGTATCAGTGAGCACAGGGATGGTATGTGGCTGGGATTGGGTATCAGTGAGCACAGGGATGGTATGTGGCTGGGATTGGGTATCAGTGAGCACAGGGATGGTATGTGGCTGGGATTGGGTATCAGTGAGCACAGGGATGGTATGTGGCTGGGATTGGGTATCAGTGAGCACAGGGATGGTATGTGGCTGGGATTGGGTATCAGTGAGCACAGGGATGGTATGTGGCTGGGATTGGGTATCAGTGAGCACAGGGATGGTATGTGGCTGGGATTGGGTATCAGTGAGCACAGGGATGGTATGTGGCTGGGATTGGGTATCAGTGAGCACAGGGATGGTATGTGGCTGGGATTGGGTATCAGTGAGCACAGGGATGGTATGTGGCTGGGATTGGGTATCAGTGAGCACAGGGATGGTATGTGGACTGGGATTGGGTATCAGTGAGCACAGGGATGGTATGTGGCTGGGATTGGGTAAGGGTTAGGATATGGACAGCAGAGTTGGGGGTGATCTGTGCTTCATAAAGATTTGTAACAGCAATTGGGTGACTAGAATTTAATCGCAATAGTCCAGCCTGGATGTAACACAGACACAGATGATGGATTATTCTGCGGCTGGGGTGAGGCCATGGCGTGTGGGCAGGATTGGGAATGGAGAACATCTGGATATAAATAATGTCAGTGTCAAAGGGAGTGCGGAGATTGTGAACAGACTCCGATTTCAGCCAGGGAGCGGTGTGTGGATAGTGGATAGGGACTGAGATTAGTGACTGGAACTGAAGAACATGCATTCAATCTTTCCAAGATGGAAATGACCAGAGCAATAATACACTTAAAGCAGTTTATACAATAAATAACTGGACAGGGAGACTTACCAGGGACACCGACAACAGCCAGGAGGGGATAATAACCCGCTTGCATTATCATCAGTGCGCCCTAGATCCACCATGGTGAAGGGAAAGGATAGTAAGAAATCCAATAAATGACCCTAGGATAAACTCCTCTCCATTGCTGTAACGTTCCTGTGGATAGTTCCCAGATTCTGATCCATTGCTGTAACGTTCCTGTGGATAGTTCCCAGATTCTGATCCATTGCTGTAACGTTCCTGTGGATAGTTCCCAGATTCTGATCCATTGCTGTAACGTTCCTGTGGATAGTTCCCAGATTCTGATCCATTGCTGTAACGTTCCTGTGGATAGTTCCCAGATTCTGATCCATTGCTGTAACGTTCCTGTGGATAGTTCCCAGATTCTGATCCATTGCTGTAACGTTCCTGTGGATAGTTCCCAGATTCTGATCCATTGCTGTAACGTTCCTGTGGATAGTTCCCAGATTCTGATCCATTGCTGTAACGTTCCTGTGGATAGTTCCCAGATTCTGATCCATTGCTGTAACGTTCCTGTGGATAGTTCCCAGATTCTGATCCATTGCTGTAACGTTCCTGTGGATAGTTCCCAGATTCTGATCCATTGCTGTAACGTTCCTGTGGATAGTTCCCAGATTCTGATCCATTGCTGTAACGTTCCTGTGGATAGTTCCCAGATTCTGATCCATTGCTGTAACGTTCCTGTGGATAGTTCCCAGATTCTGATCCCTCCTCTCAGTCTCTCTGGAGCCGCTGATCTCTGTCAGTGTTGGAATTGACGGTCCCCCTGACAGTTTGGGATAACACAATGAAAGGAATCTGTTATTAATAGCAGAGAGAAACCCTCCAGTGACACGGTTAGGATCCATGGAGACTGACATTAATCACACTCACTAAACAAACAGGCTCAGTTAACCCCTTTCAATCCAATACTTTTTATATCACAATGAAATAGAAGATTAACAGGGTCTGAATTGGCTGTGTGACAGTGACTGAGGGATGCAGTGTGGAAATAGTGCAAATACTGACCCTGATATTCAATCCCCATTGATATCTGAGTGGTTCCAGGGGACTGGGGATTGTCAATGTCCCATCCTGTGTATAAAAGGAGAGAGGGATAAACCCTGGAGTGACAGAGCAGTCAGTATAATGTTAGTCACCAGGACATTTCTAGAGTAAGACTGGAGGGCAGGGGAAAGATTGGCAGGGAGGGAATGGTGTCATCCGTGACCAGCAGAACCAGGGACTGCATTCCTGTATCTCTGTGTGTGTATCTGTCCCTGTGTCCATCTCTGTATCTCTGTGTCTCTCTCTACCTCCCTCTGTATCTCTCTCTGTATCTCTGTGTGTGTATCTGTCCCTGTGCCTGTCTCTGTATCTCTGTGTCTCTCATTACCTCCCTCTGTATCTCTCTTGTATCTCTGTGTGTGTATCTGTCCCTGTCATCTCGTATCTCTGTGTCTCTCTCTGTATCTGTCTCTGTATCTCTGCTGGTACTCTCTCTGATATCCTCTCTGTATCTCTCTCTGTATCTCTCTCTGTATATCTCTCTGTATCTCCTCTGTATCTCACTCACTGTATCTCACTGCGTATCTCTCTCTGTATCTCTCACTGTAT
>NW_024055975.1:0-23097 GCF_902713615.1 Scyliorhinus canicula | reverse complement strand
AGTGGGCGGTCGGCGGTGTACGCAGCTGCACGGCTGCCTTGCCGGCTGCGGCAATGGTGCTCCGTGCCCGTCCATCCCAACCCCACAGCCCACCTCTCTCCCCCCCCCCCCCCCCCCCCCCCCCCCCCCCCTGCTACTCCCTCCGGCCCTGGCAGAAGCCCCCCGGCCAGCGGCACAACTGTCAGCAAACTATGATGATGTTTCTTAGAATTTTCATAGAATTTACAGTGCAGAAGGAGGCCATTCGGCCCATCGAGTCTGCACCGGCCCTTGGAATGAGCACCCTACCTAAGCCCACACCTCCACCCTATCCCCATAACCAAGTAACCACATCTCACTTTTTTGGACACTAAGGGACAATTTAGCATGGCCAATCCACCTGACCTGCACATCTTTGGATTGTGGGAGGAAACCCACGCAGACACGGGGAGAACATGCAGACACCGCACAGGCAGTGACCCAAGCCGGAATCGAACCTGGGACCCTGGAGCTGTGAAGCAATTGTGCTACCCACTGTGCTACTGTGCTGCCCGTGTTGGACTGTACAGGAATTGTACGAGGGTCCTTCGGCAGCACCTTCCAAACCCACGACCACTACCATCTAGAAGGACAAGAGCAGCAGATACCTGGGAACCCCACCACCTGGAGGTTCCCCTCCAAGTCACTCACCACCCTGACTGGGAAATATATCGGCCGTTCCTTCACTGTCGCCGGGGCAACATCCTGGAACTCCCTCCCTAACAGCGCAGTGGGTATACCTACATCACACGGACTGCAGCGGTTCAAGAAGGCAGCTCACCACCACCTTCTGAAGGGGCAATTAGGGACGGGCAACAAATGCTGGGCACAGCTAGCAACGGCCACATCGCGTAAATGAATGAATATCAAAAACTACTTGCTTCATGTGGCTTCAAGGCAACATCATGCTCATAGGAACATAAGAACTAGGAGCAGGAGTAGGCCATCTGGCCCCTCGAGCCTGCTCCGCCATTCAATGAGATCATGGCTGATCGTTTGTGGACTCAGCTCCACTTTCCGGCCCGAACACCATAACCCTTAATCCCTTTATTCTTCAAAAAACTATCTATCTTTACCTTAAAAACATGTAATGAAGGAGCCTCAACTGCTTCACTGGGCAAGGAATACCATAGATTCACAACCCTTTGGGTGAAGAAGTTCCTCCTAAACTCAGTCCTAAATCTACTTCCCCTTATTTTGTGGCTATGCCCCCTAGTTCTGCTTTCACCCGCCAGTGGAAACAACCTCCTGTTTCTATCCTATCTATTCCCTTCATGTTTCTATAAGATTCCCCCCTCATCCTTCTAAATTCCAATGAGTACAGTCCCAGTCTACTCAACCTCTCCTCGTAATCCAACCCCTTCAGCTCTGGGATTAACCTCGTGAATCTCCTCTGCACACCCTCCAGCGCCAGTACGTCCTTTCTCAAGTAAGGAGACCAAAACTGAACACAATACTCCAGATGTGGCCTCACTAACACCTTATGCAATTGCAGCATAACTTCCCTAGTCTTAAACTCCATCCCTCTAGCAATGAAGGACAAAATTCCATTTGCCTTCTTAATCACCTGTTGCACCTGTAAACCAACCTTCTGTGACTCATGCACTAGCACACCCAAGTCTCTCTGAACAGCGGCATGCTTTAATATTTTATTGTTTAAATAATAATCCCGTTTGCTGTTATTCCTACCAAAATGGATAACCTCACATTTGTCAACATTGTATTCCATCTGCCAGACCCGAGCCCATTCACTTAACCTATCCAAATCCCTCTGCAGACTTCCAGTATCCTCTGCACTTTTCGCTTTACCACTCATCTTAGTGTCATCTGCAAACTTGGACACATTGCCCTTGGTCCCCAACTCCAAATCATCTATGTAGATTGTGAACAACTGTGAACATGGCAAAATCTGCTGTGGCAGAGGAAGAGGAGGCAACAGTAATTAAGCCATTTCGGAGTGACTGAAATATTTTCTGCATCGCCGACATTTCAATATTTCACTTTTCAGCCCCATTAAGTCAGTGGTTCACTGTGGCGACAGTCCACCATATAATTGGAGGGCTGACTGAAAATTCCTTGCTGTGACAGGACTTTGCCGTTAGCCAGGTAAGGCAGCGTGAAAGGGAGGCGAGAGTTGCCTTTTACAGCACCCCTTGTGGGCAGGGTTCGGAGGAGCCTTTCCCCAGTCCCCAGTATTCAGCAAAATTGGAAGATTGCTGCCAGAGTCTCTACGATCTCCTCCCTTATTTACAAAAGGACCCTTGGATGCCTCTTATCCAGTCCTTAAGATTTATTTTTGTTCAGTGTGCACAGCTGTTCAGCAACCAAGGTGGTTGCTATGTGTATAGTGTCACACCTTACCACGCACAAGCTCCTTTTCCAGATAAATCCTGACCTGTCTTCACCTTGCTGAAAGACAAGGCAAAAAGAACGATTTCACAGTTTTACAGCTGATGCTGCCCTCACTTAATCCCCAATTTTAGTCATCCCACCCCATCTCTCATTTGCCATTTTTCCTTTAACATTACTGTCAAACTATTCATTATTTCATCTTGAAATATGTCCTGATGCTCCATTGAATACTCACAGTGCAGAAGGAGGCCATTTGGCCCATTGAGTCTGCGCCAACCCTTCAAAAGAGCACCCTCACCTAAGCCCACTCCCCAGCCCTATCCCAGTAACTCAACTAACCGTTGGACACTGGGGGACAATTTATCACGGCCAATCCACCTAACCTGCACATCTTTGGACACTAAGGGACAATTTATCATGACCAATCCACCTAACCTGCACATCTTTGGACACTAAGGGACAATTTAGCATGGCCAATCCACCTAACCTGCACATCTTTGGACACTAAGGGACAATTTAGCATGGCCAATCCACCTAACCTGTACATCTTTGGACACTAAGGGACAATTTAGCATGGCCAATCCACCTAACCTGTACATCTTTGGACACTAAGGGACAATTTAGCATGGCCAATCCACCTAACATGCACATCTTTGGGCACTAAGGGACAATTTAGCATGGCCAATCCACCTAACCTGTACATCTTTGGACACTAAGGGACAATTTAACATGGCCAATCCACCTAACCTGCACATCTTTGGACACTAAGGGGAAATTTAGCATGGCCAATCCACCTAACCTGCACATCTTTGGACACTAAGGGGCAATTTAGCACGGCCAATTCACCTAACCTGTACATCTTTGGACACTAAGGGGCAATTTATCATGGCCAATCCACCTAACCTGTACATCTTTGGACACTAAGGGGCAATTTAGCATGGCCAATCCACCTAACCTGCACATCTTTGGACACTAAGGGGCAATTTAGCACGGCCAATTCACCTAACCTGTACATCTTTGGACACTAAGGGGCAATTTATCATGGCTAATCCACCTAACCTGCACATCTTTGGGCACTAAGGGACAATTTAACATGGCCAATCCACCTAACCTGCACATCTTTGGGCACTAAGGGACAATTTAGCATGGCCAATCCACCTAACCTGCACATCTTTGGACTGTGGGAGGAAACCGGAGCACCCGGAGGAAACCCACGCAGACAGGGGGAGGACGTGCAGACTCCGCACAGACAGTCACCCAAGCCGGGAATTGAACCCGGGTCGCTGGTGCGGTGAGGCAACAGTGCCAACAACAGCGGAGCTAAGTAGAATTAAAGAGGTAAGTTTGGCCTGGGCAAAGTTGTATTAGTTTGACTTGGTGGCCTTTTAACTAGAAAATAAAGAGTCATTTGTTTTACTTTGAAACATTTGACCACTGGAGTCCGGACAGAAAACGGTGCGGGGAAGTTGGCTAATTAAGGTAAGCTATGTGCCTGTGGTGTAGAGAAACTGATGGACATGTGTTTGGCTTCACATCAGAAGTTTCTTTGTCACAAGTTTTCTTCTTTGAAGTCCCAAAACAGCTATGACACAAAAGACTGGAGTAATTGGCCCACTCATTGTGGATGTTATTGAAGCACAAAGACAGAGCTACATGGTGGCTTCAGGTTAATTCTTTCTCAGGACGTCCGTCCTTTGTCCCCTTGAGTTCTCAGCGCCCTGTACCCCACCAGTCGTAGGAGTGGGGACAGTGTGATGCTCTGGATCTATTTTCTGGTGGTGCTGGGTCCCCTGTGAACAGCAATCTCAAGGCTTTGGGGCGGGATTCTCCGTCCCCCGGGCCGTGTGTTTCTTGGCGGCAATTTCCCATTGAGGCCTCCCACGCCCTTGGGAAACCTGGGTGTACTTCCGGCGGGAAAGTTGAAAGAGAATTCTAGTCTTCATCTGGAAATGGTAACGAAACAAAAGTTCTTAGTTGTCCAGATCACCAACAGCCTGTCCTGGTCCCCCCCATGCCGACACTACAGTTAGAAAGCCCACCAACGACTCTACTTTCTCAGAAGACTGAGGAAATTTGGCATGTCAGCTATGACCCTCACCAACTTCTACAGCTACACCATAGAAAGCATTCTTTCTGGTTGTATCACAGCTTGGTATGGATCCTGCTCTGCCCACGACTGCAGGAAACTACAAAAGGTTGTGAATGTAGCCCAATCCATCAGGCAAACCAGCCTCCCATCCATTGACTCTATCTATAATTCCCGCTGCCTCAGAAAGGCACCCAGCATAATTAATTACCCCACGCACCCCAGACATACTCTCTTCCACCTCCTTCCATCAGGAAAAAGATACCAAAGTTTGAGGTCACGTACCAACCGACTCAAGAACAGCTTCTTCCCTGCTGCCATCAGACTATTGAATGGACCTACCTCGTATTAAGTTGATCTTTTCTCTACACCTTGCTATAACTATAACATTATATTCTGCAGTCTCTCCTCCCTTCCTTATATACGGTACGCATTGTTTGTACAGCATGCAAGGAACAATACTTTTCACTGTATACATGTGACAATAATAAATCAAATCAAATCAGATTAAAAGAGAGATCTTCATCGCAGTAACTGTGACATAGACTTTGATCTCAGTAAAGATGGCTGGCGGAATTAGCCTTTGAACCCAGAATCTGATGTACTCCACGGGTCCTTGCAAGTCAAGAGGCGGCCCGTTCAAGACCTGAGGCCTGTCCTGTTTGAGATGCGTTTTTCTCTCTCCTTATTGTTCACCATACAGGTACAGCAGGCAGTAAAGAAGGCAAATGGTATGTTGGCCTTCATAGCGAGAGGATTTGTGTATAGAAAAAAAGGGAAGTTTTACTACAATTGTATCGGGCATTGGTGAGGCCACACCTGGAGTATTGTGAGCAGTTGTGGTGTCCTTCTCTGAGGAAGGATGTTCTTGCTATGGAGGGAGTGCAGCAAAGGTTTACCAGACTGAATCCTGGGATGGCGGGACTGTCATATGAGGAGAGACTAAATCGGTCAGGGTTATATTCAATGGAGTTTAGAAGAGTGAGAGGGGATCTCCTAGAGGTATACAAAATTCTAACAGGATTAGACAGGGTAGATTTAGAAAGAATGTTCCCGATGGTGGGGGAGTCCAGGATTAGGGGTCATAGTTTGAGGATAAGGACTTTACGGACTGAGGTAAGGAGGAATTTCTTTACCCAGAGAGTGGTGAATCTGTGGAATTCACTCCCACAGAAAGTAGTTGAGGCCAAAATATTGTGTAATTGCAAGAAGAAATTCGATACAGCTCTTGGGGCTAAAGGGATATGGGGGTGGTGGCGGGGGGTGGTGGGGTGGGGATCAGGGCATTGAACTTGATGATCAGCCATGATCATAATGAATGGCGGAGCAGGCTGGAGGGGCTGAATGGTCTCCTCCTGCTTCTACTTTCTATGTTTCTAGACCAGAACCTCTGCACAGTGATTGAAACGGAACTCGGGGTGGGTGGGGGCATTGATTTGAAAGAGGGCCATGCAAAGTCGTTTTACAAATGTCTTGAATGAGCACCTTGACCCCCAAGAAGAGCAGATAAGGTCGAGAATGCGATTTGCCAAACTTGTTGCAGCCCAGGGGTTGAGCTATCGAGGAGAATAAGTTCATTTGTGGATCGCAAGGCATTCCAAATGATAAATCTGATGGCAGATGGAATTTCGTAAGAACGTAGGCCGGAGCTCGAATAGGTAAATCAACCCTTGGAGCTCTGCCTTAGGGAATGTTAAAGAGTGGAGAGGAACTGTTGTCCGTGACAGAGTGGTCAGTAAATTTTACGTGGTGTCGTTCTGATCTGGTTGAAGGGGAGTTGGACACAGATCCAATGGTAACTTTCCAAAGGGAACTGTGAATTCTGCTGCATCCTTGAAATGGTAACTTGAAATTCCAGTGCAATATGGAGGATTGCTGCATTTTTGCTTCAAAGACGTGCTTCAATTAGCTTGCTCAAGTGGATGTGAAAAAAAAAATCCCCTGGAAATGTTTGAAATACAGCAGGCATGTCACCGAGAGTTTAACCGCTGTTTATTCCTCTCCCTCTTGCCCATTCATCTTATCTGTTGCTTTTGGCATCTTACTCTGCGCAAATTGGCTGCACATTTCCCGACATTGCAACGTTGACTCACTTCAAATGTATTTCACGGACTGTGAGATGCTTTGGGACTTCTGTTGGAGGTGAAAGGTGCAATAGAAATGCTTTTTCTTTCTCGTCCCAGCCTCGGTGGTGCCCTGTTGGAAGGATCTAGGCATCCATTGGGCGGGATTTTCCGGTCCGCCAGCCATGTGTTTCTCGATCGCGCGCCGTTCTCTGGTCGCGGGATCGACCTTCCCGCTGATTGTCAATGGGATTTCCCATTTTGACCGCCCCACGCTGCCGGAAAACCCGCTGTTGGGCCCTGTCGGCGGGAAAAGTGAATCGCAGCCAGCGAATGTCGGCCATTTTGGTTTTGCTTTGCAGAAATAACTGGAACCAAATCGAAAAAGCCTTTGACACCAGGTGCAAGTGTGTTCCTCCAGGGTCTGTTAATAGAGTTACACAGTGCAGAAACACGTCCTTCGTCCGGCCATGTCGAATCCGACCATCAAACACCAATCTACACTCATCCCATTTACCAGCCACTTGGTCATGGCCAAGTGCTTGTCCAAATAGTGAGTGTACCGGCCTGAGGGAGGCTTTCTGCTCACTCATTAACTGGTGTCTTGGAGAACATGGTACCAAATCCACCACCCAATCTCTCAATCATTTTATCTTGGAGCCCTCTTGACCTCTCCGAGGAGGATAGTCGTTAGCGAATGAACACATTCAGGTGAAATCAAGTTGAACATCAATTGGACCAAAGTTCCTGAGAGTTATGAAAATCTTCTTTACACAAAGAGAGATCAACACTCGGAATGGTCTCTGATGAGGGAATTGGAATTCAAAGTTTTGAACATAACATAGAACATACAGTGCAGAAGGAGGCCATTCGGCCCATCGAGTCTGCACCGACCCACTTAAGCCCTCACTTCCACCCTATCCCCGTAACCCAATAACCCCTCCTAACCTTTTTTGGACTCTAAGGGCAATTTAGCATGGCCAATCCACCCTAACAGCACGTCTTTGGACTGTGGGAGGAAACCGGAGCACCCGGAGGAAACTCACGCAGACACAGGGGAGACCGTGCAGACTCCGCACAGACAGTGACCCAGCGGGGAATCGAACCTGGGACCCTGGCGCTGTGAAGCCACAGTGCTAGCCACTTGTGCTACCGTGCCGCCCACAATTTGGGCACAATTCAACCGAGTAATTTCGATGTCTGGCTTCCGGCGCGTTGAGTGAGGTGTTTTTGGCACCTGCAGCACCGAGATCCCGCTATCTAATGGCACCCAGGGCCGGCTCAAGGTACCGGCAACTCGGGCAGTCGCCCGGGGCGGCAAGTGCTAGGGGGCGCCATCAAGGAGTGCGGGTCCCGCGCATGTGCAGTTGGGCCGGTGCCAACCAGCGCATGCGCGGTGGCCGCCCTCCCTCAGGCCGCCCCGCACAAACATGGCGGATGGATCCAGGCTCCCCCCCCCCCCCGCCCCTCCCCGCCGCCCCCCCCCCCCCCCCCCCCCCCCCCCCCCCGAAGGGCGCTGAAGTTCAGCTTGCCCGGGGCGCCAGCAACCCTAGGGCCAGCGCTGATGGCACTTGGCCATCTTTCCTGCCTCGGCAAGGCATTGCCACCCCCCCCCCCCTCCGAGATTGCACTTATGTCATTTCCTGCACTGGCGACCCCCCCCCCCCCTCCCTCAGTGGCAGCCTCACAGTGCCACCCTGACGCTGCCAGGGAACCTGGGTGGCAGTGCCAAGGTTCCTATGGGCCAGCAGGAGTGCTGTACCACCCTGTCCAATGCCTGACCACCCGGGGGGTCTCCAATGGCCTGGGGGGCGCCGTTACGACTGGTCCACGTTTGTGTGGGCAATACTAAACGGCGCCCTGGGGTCTCCCCGACGCAGCCGGTGAATCTGGAAGAATCCGTGGGAGCGCATATTTCAATGAGCCGAATGGAGCATTTAAATATGCCAATCTGGATCTCACCCAGCAGGAGCGAGATCCAGATTGCGACACCCCGCGAGGCCCCGGTAAACCTTGCGCGCTGTTTCGAGCATCGCGGGTCTGGCAAAATTCAACGGCCCCCCCCCCCCCCCCCCCCAACGACACCAAGTCAGGCGCGATGAAATTGTTGAATCAGGCCCTTAAATTCATTGACGATAGTGTGGTGACATGGGCCGAGATTATCCATTCCCGTTTCCTTTGGGCGGGATTGGTGACAGGAGCAGAAAATCTCACGTGAGCCCCAAATCCCGCTGCAAAAGTGTGACAGACTTTAAAAATGGCCTCCTGATCTTCGGGAAACAAGCAGGGTGGGCCTGCACGATATCGTGGAGCCCGCCGCTTGTCATTTTCTTTCCCAATCCGGGAGGATACGGCGGAGAACGCCATCATTTGTGCCGTCGCTTTTCCCACATGCTGTTCACCTTTTCCGATATTCGGGAAAATCCCTCTTGTGGTGTGTGAATGCAAGGCCTTCGGAAAAAGAGCAAGCTGACTGATTGACATCTATCCTCTATCTACCTTGGCAGTCTGGTGAACGTGCTGTTCAGTTGATGCTGAATTCGATAAATGGGTTAAAACAGGCAGCAGAGAAATATCACACAGGCCTGCTGTTTGCCCTCTTAATATCAAACAGGGACTTGTAACAATCAGCAGAATGAAGGCCAGCACTGTTCCCACGGAAACATTCCAGTCTGACAGATTCAGCACCTGCTGGCCAAGAATCCAGCAATGTCAAATCCGCTTCTGATTTTGGTCTTGATATGGGGGCAAGAATGGAGGCAGATTGGCATTGAAGTCTCTGATGCCAGCCAGCATGTTGGTACCTCACCAGAGTCCCGACTCCTGACCGCTTTCCAAGCAACGGGCAGCTTGTTGAACTCACTGACATCGCCAATTAAGGCCAATGGTCAGAGGCCAAAGCGAGCTGGCACGGCCTTTGCCACAGGCTTCTCTGTGGAGGGGCTTTGTTGCTCCAACACGGTGGTCTGTCGAGTGGCCACCTTTCTTCTTCAGTTTGTAAAACATGTGATAAGTCGCCTCAAGATGGAGGCGCGCCCCCCCCCCCCCCCCCCCCCCCCCCCCCCCCCAAGGCTGGGACCTGCACCTGATCCTAATTTTGGGGTCTGAGCCCCAAGCGGAAAATCTTGCCCCTTAATCCTTTCCTTTCTCTCTTCCACAGACTTTGCCATGAGTTTGATTTTACCTTGACTTTGGTCAGAAAAATATAAATGCAACTTATTAACAAAATGGAGGGAAACTTCAGAGTGCTTCGGCGCAGAGGGGTCTGGGTGTTCTCGTGCATGAATCTCAAAGTTAGTCTGCAGGTGCAGCAGGTAATGAGGAAGGCAAATTGAAGTTTGGCATTCATCACGAAAGGAATAGAGTGTAAAAGTAGAGAAATGTTGTTGCAACTGCACAAGACATTGCTGAGACCACATCTGGAGTATTGAGCACAGTTTTGGTCCCTTTATTTGAGGAGGGATGTAGTGACATTGGGGGCAGTTCAGAGGCGGTTCTCGAGATTGATTCCAGAGATGAGGGGTTTGTCGTATGAGGAGAGATTGAGCAGTTTAGGCCGATACTCTCTCGAGTTTAGAAGAATGAGGGGAGATCAAATTGAGGTGGACAAGATGCTAAAAGGTCTGGACAAAGTAGACGAGGAGCGGGTGTATCCTCTTGTGGGGCATTCTAGAATAAGAGGTCACCATTTTAGGATAAGGGGGCGGCAGATTTAAAAATGAGATGAGGAGAAATTACGTCTGGTAAATGGTGGTGATTCTGCGGAATTCGCTACCCGCGAGTGCAGTGCATGCTGGGACAGTGAGTCCATTTAAGGAGGAGTTGGACAGATTTTTCGTTAGCAATGGGTTGAAGGGTTATGGAGAACGGGCAGGATGGTGGGGACGAGGCTGAGATGAGGTCAGCCATGGGGTGGGATTACCCGCCTCCAGAATCAGGAATCGTGGTTAGTCGGAGAAGCGGTTCTGATACCGCAATCGTAGCCGCCGCTGGTTTAACGGTGAATCGCAATTCTCCGTCACCTCGACAGCGGCGTCAGTGCGTTCCACTCTGCACGTATAGAAAACACCGTTTGCGTGTCATTAGCGGGCCCGACCCGGTATCCTCCGGGGCCTCCGCGATTCTCCGCCTCCGATGGGCTGAGTTCCCAACGACGCGGTTCACTTGTGCTTTTAAACATTGTGAAACCGGAGCCGTGGCTGCTCAGGGAGAGAGAGGGGGGACGGCAAGTGTCCAAGATCGCCATCGTGTACTGACAGCTGTGCCGCTGGCCGGGGGGGAGTAGTGGGGGGTGGCTAGGAGGTTGGCTGTGGGGTTGGGGTGGACGGGCACGGAGCACCATTGCCACAGCCGGCAAGGCAGCCGTGCAGCTGCGTACGCCACTGATTGCCCACTGTGAACAGGGTCACAGGTCGTATAGGTTTCCCCCCAGGCTACTCCCTAGGATCCCTCTGGCCCCAGCCGGCCCGTCAGCGGGATGGTCGCTCCAGCACAACCAGTGCCATCTTGTTGTCTGGGTTGAGTGTGTGTGGGGAGTGTAATGTGTGTGTGGGGCTGGGATGAGTGTGTGTGGGGAGTGTAATGTGTGTGTGTGGCTGGGATGAGTGTGTGTGGGGAGTGTAATGTGTGTGTGGGGCTGGGATGAGTGTGTGTGGGGAGTGTAATGTGTGTGTGGGGCTGGGATGAGTGTGTGTGGGGAGTGTAATGTGTATGTGGCTGGGATGAGTGTGTGTGGTGAGTTTAATGTGTGTGTGGGGCTGGGATGAGTGTGTGTGGGGAGTGTAATGTGTGTGTGGGGCTGGGATGAGTGTGTGTGGGGAGTGTAATGTGTGTGTGCGGCTGGGATGAGTGTGTGTGGGGAGTGTAATGTGTGTGTGGGGCTGGGATGAGTGTGTGTGGGGAGTGTAATGTGTGTGTGGGGCTGGGATGAGTGTGTGTGGGGAGTGTAATGTGTGTGTGGGGCTGGGATGAGTGTGTGTGGAGAGTGTAATGTGTGTGCGGCTGGGATGAGTGTGTGTGGGGAGTGTAATGTGTGTGTGAGGCTGGGATGAGTGTGTATGTGGAGTGTAATGTGTATGTGCGGCTGGGATAAGTGTGTGTGGGGAGTGTAATGTGTGTGTGGGGCTGGGATGAGTGTGTGTGGGGTGGGTAATGTGTGTGTTGGGCTGGGATGAGTGTGTGTGGGGAGTGTAATGTGTGTGTGAGGCTGGGATGAGTGTGTATGGGGAGTGTAATGTGTGTGTGAGGCTGGGATGAGTGTGTGTGGGGAGTGTAATGTGTGTGTGGGGCTGGGATGAGTGTGTGTGGGGAGTGTAATGTGTGTGTGGCTGGGATGAGTGTGTGTGGGGAGTGTAATGTGTGTGTGGGGCTGGGATGAGTGTGTGTGGGGAGTGTAATGTGTGTGTGGCTGGGATGAGTGTGTGTGGGGAGTGTAATGTGCGTGTGGGGCTGGGATGAGTGTGTGTGGGGAGTGTAATGTGCGTGTGCGGCTGGGATTAGTGTGTGTGGGGAGTGTAATGTGTGTGCGGGGCTGGGATGAGTGTGTGTGGGGAGTGTAATGTGTGTGTGAGGCTGGGATGAGTGTGTGTGGGGAGTGTAATGTGTGTGTGTGGCTGGGATTAGTGTGTGTGGGGAGTGTAATGTGTATGTGCGGCTGCAGCTTGTCAGCCTCCCGTGTGTCAATCACGGACCCGGTGAATCTGACACCGTTTCCCATTGGAATCGATTGTGTTCCATGTCGTGCCGTTGCTAGCTCCTCAATGGTCGCTGAATCGGTCTACGTGCGGCGCCAGTTTTGCGGTTGTGGAAATTCACGAATCCTGCTTCGGCGTTTGCACTTCCTCTCAGGAACAGAGAGTCCCGTCCAGGATTGTATTGAACAGCTGAGTGGGCGTGAGGGGCTGAATTGCCCACTCCTGCTCCGAGTTCTTATGTTCATTGTGTGTGAGATCACAGCAGCCTTCCTGGGAGTCTTTTACAGAACACAAATGGAGGATGTGGACATGTTTGGGCTTGACTACAATGTCCATCATGGTCAAAAAGCCACTGACAATCACTATTTTGTCTCTTAAATGTAAATTGGCAGCTTGGTTGGTTCACGCCCATCGAACTGGACCCCAGTCAGAATCAGGGCGACGAGAGAGGGGTGGAATTCAATTCCTCGTCTTCTTTTTGTTGGAGTCCTCCATCTTTGGGCAGGAGCCAGCAGACAGTTACTTTACTTACTTGACCATTGGATGTGGACAGATCTGCGCAAAGTGAGCGGATGGAAATGGAGCAGGATTTTCCTGACAGGCCCAGGGGCCACTGATTGCTCTTCGCCATGCCTGCTGTAGCTTTAACACATTCCCTCAGGGAGCCAAGAGCTAATGAGCTGATGGAGAAGATCAACAATCAACGACGGACAAATAAGACAAAGTCAAATTAGAAATGCTGCTGGTGAACCAGGTTTAGCTGGGACCAATGGGGCTGCAGAATGTAACACCAAGATGCTATGGAGGTTAGCTTTGATTAATCAACTGTGGAATCCAAAGGCTGATTAAACACAGGACAATTAGCGTAACTAGACAGCAGGGACTCACAGTAATGAGGCAGTAAATACCACACTTGTAATCCCTTTTTATACTTGAATAGACTTTGTGAATGACTCCAGCATCGCAGTTGATTCCAATCCAAATGAGCCACGTAAATGTATGAATGAATTTGTGTGGTTTGGCACTTCCCAGGCCAGGAAGTTTCCAGTGTTGCTCCATCGTCTGTACGTGCCAATTCACCTCAGCCAGGGCGACAATGAAGGGGCACCGAGTGACCACGGTATCCTGCTGGGACGGCGGCCGCAGTGGAGAGCCTGGTGCGCGGCGTCAGCAACATTAACGGAGGTGTCCAAGGGACAGGGCAGTCGGCGACAACCACGGCCGAGCGCCTCAGCAGAATGTCCACCTCGCCGGGCGCCGTGACCCAGTACCAGGCCGACCTTGATGAGATTCTGCGGGACATGTCCCGCTCTCGGATGGCAATGGCCGAGGCCATTCCGGAGAGGGAGAGACTGACAGTGACCAAGGGGAGAGGGAGAGAGACGAATTGCACTGCGACTTCGGAGCCACTCTGAGCAATATGCTGTGGGATCGTTTAGTCTGCGGGGTAAATGAGGCTATCCAAAGGAAGGGATTAGCAGAGGCAGGTATAAATGTTAAGAAGGCGCTGGAGGTAGCGTTGGTGATGGAGAGCACTATAAGAAGGACACACAGGAGCGTCAGAGCGTGCAAAATGGCGCGGTCCAACCAGTTAAAGCGGTAAGCTGCAGTCAGGAGTGGCACCAGAAATGAAGATGTAATTTTAAACGGGAAGCGAACGCAGCCACGATACAGCAAGAAGATTTAAAAGAGCCAATCAATCACCTCGGATTGAAGTAGAGTGTTACCGATGAGGATTAGTCACTCCCCTGAAGAGGCTGAATGTTTTTTCTGCCGTTAATTCTGCCCACCTACGAATATACATTCAACACATATCCCGAAAGCAAGAGTGAATGCGCTAAGTCACCTGCCTTTACCAGAGAGCGTAGCGCCTCCCCGGTACCTCAGGAAATTGTTAGGTGTTGGAACCAACAATTCTACGGACACGTGCTTGTAGGATTAGAATAGCGGTTTGAATATACTTACAACAGAGCCAGCCTGTTAGCCGTTGAACTTTCGGTGAACTGGCCGGCTGACCCTGTGGCACTGATCTTTATACAGCAGCTCCAGGGGGAGGAGTCCTGGGCGGAGCCAAGGGAGAAGCCCCGTACAACTCTCAAGCATTCCCAGAGCTACTCCCCCTGGCGGTCAGGTAGTGCAACTGCACTTACAATATAGACACATGTATATACAGGTTATAATCCGGTGTGAATCACATTCACCACATGAGGTGGTGAGTTTATTTGACCCATTGCCAGGAAGCCAAGTATTAGACCAGTATTGTTGTCCAAAGTGAGGCACAGGATACAAAGAGGTTGGGCCAGTGAGACACTAGATTGGATTGGATTTGTTTACTGTCACGTGTACTGAGGTAGAGTGTTTTTCTGTGTGCAGCTCAAACAGATCACTTAGTACGAGAAAAGAAAATACGTAAAAAGGCAACATAATCAAAGGTCCCTCCCACCCGGCTTACTCACTCTTCCAACTTAGTTCTATGTTCTATTCAGCCTGGAGCCCAGTTACCAGTGGCGTACCGCAGGGATCAGTTCTGGGTCCTCTGCTGTTTGTGATTTTCATTAATGACTTGGATGAGGGAGTTGAAGGGTGGGTCAGTAAATTTGCAGACAATACGAAGATTGGTGGAGTTGTGGATAGTGAGGAGGGCTGTTGTCGGCTGCAAAGAGACATAGATAGGATGCAGAGCTGGGCTGAGAAGTGGCAGATGGAGTTTAACCCTGAAAAGTGTGAGGTTGTCCATTTTGGAAGGACAAATATGAATGTGGAATACCGGGTTAACAGGAGGGTTCTTGGCAATGTGGAGGAGCAGAGAGATCTTGGGGTCTATGTTCATAGATCTTTGAAAGTTGCCACTCAAGTGGATAGAGTTGTGAAGAAGGCCTATGGTCTGCTAGCGTTCATTAGCAGAGGGATTGAATTTAAGAGCCATGGGATGATGATGCAGCTGTACAAAACCTTGGTCAGGCCACATTTGGAGTACTGTGTGCAGTTCTGATCGCCTCAGTTTAGGAAGGACGTGGAAGCTTTGGAAAAGGTGCAAAGGAGATTTACCAAGATGTTGCCTGGAATGGAGAGTAGGTCTTACGAGGAAAGGTTGAGGGTGCTAGGCCTTTTCTCATTAGAACGGAGAAGGATGAGGGGAGACTTGATAGAGGTTTATAAGATGATCAGGGGAATAGATAGAGTAGACAGTCAGAGACTTTTTCCCCGGGTGGAACAAACCATTACAAGGGGACATAAATTTAAGGTGAATGGTGGAAGATATAGAGGGGATGTCAGAGGTAGGTTCTTTAGAGAGTAGTGGGGACATGGAATGCACTGCCTGTGGAAGTAGTTGAGTCGGAAACATTAGGGACCTTCAAGCGGCTATTGGATAGGTACATGGAGTACGGTAGAAAGATGGGGTGTAGATTAATTTGTTCTTAATCTCGGACAAAAGTTCGGCACAACATCGTGGGCCGAAGGGCCTGTTCTGTGCTGTATTTTTCTATACTTTTCACTGTACCCCGGTGACAAGAAACAAATCCAATCCAAGGTAAGGGGTTTCCAATACCGGAAACGAGAGAAGTTCTGAGATTTCTGGACATGGTGTTGGAGGCAGCGTTGGTGATGGAGAGCACTGAGAAATTTCATGCCAGGTTTCAGCCGCGTGACTGCTCCACTGACTGAACTTCTGAAAGAGCGCAAGAGATTTCAGTGGACGTCGGAATGTGAGGAGGCGTTTGATAATCTGCAAACTGTGTGAACCACAGCACCAGCGTTGATGACACCGAATTATGCCAAGCAATTTAAGGTGGCAATTGCTGATGTGGGTGTTGGGGCTGTACTGTTGCAAGAAGAGAAAAAAAGAATTGAAACGGCTGCAGCTTATTTTTCTCAGAAACCAAATATTCCTCAAAAGGAAATATTCATCCAGCGAGAGGAAGACAAGGGGTGAGATTCTCCATCCCGCCAGCCGTGATTTCCTGCCTGCCCCTGCCATCAGCGGGATTCTCCGTTCCACAGCCGGCCAATGGGGTTTCCCATTGTGGCCACCCCACGCCGTCGGGAAACCCTTGGCCGTGGGTGCACTGCTGGCGAGGCAGCGCAGCCACCGATGGAGAACCCGCTGGTTGTGTTTGGTATTGACGTTATAACAGTTGACATTTATGTTGCTAACAATTCATCAGCAACAATTTTATATACAGACCATAATCTGCTAAAGAGGAAAGAATAAAATGGACTATAACAATAATCTTTATTATTGTCACAAATAGGCTCACATTAACACTGCAATGAAGTTACTGTGAAAATCCCCTAGTCACCACATTCCGGCGCCTGTTCGGGTCACAGAGGGAGAATTCAGAATGTCCAATTCACCTAACAGCACATCTTTCGGGACTTGTGGGAGGAAACCGGAGCACCCGGAGGAAACCCACGCAGACACGGGGAGAACGTGCAGACTCCGCACAGACAGTGACCCAAGCCAGGAATCGAACCCGGTCCCTGGTGCTGTGGAGCAACAGTGCTAACCACTGTTCTATATTGATGTTTAAGTTTGCATGCTTAAATGCAATATCTTATAGAGTATTAATTGTGTTTAGTAATGAGGAATGTTTCGAGTTAAATGACTTCGAGAAAATGAAGCCATCTTTTTATATTGCTGGTTCATTTATTTTAATGGGAGGAGGTGTGATGAATGTCGGAATTTCAGATAAATTATATAATAGATAGTTGGCGCAGTAAGGATTTAAAGCCTGTGTTAGTAGTGTTTTTCCATGAATCCTGGGTTGAAAGATTTTGGGAGCCAGGGGTGCATTAAGGCCATCATAAAAGCTTGGGCTAATGGAATGTTGTTTGGATTAAGGGGATTCCCTGTGGAGTTAATTAAATTTCAGCTTGATAAGATTTGTTTAAAATTAATTTTCATGGGGTGTAGCTAGGCCAGAATTTGTCGCCCATCCCGAATTGCCCCTTCAGAAGGTGGTGGTGAGCTGCCTTCTTGAACCGCTGCAGTCCATGTGGTGTAGGTACACCCACAGTGCTGTTGGGGAGGGAGTTCCAGAATTTTGACCCAGTGGCAGTGAAGGAACAGTGAAGGAAGATGATGTAATTACTGGGAGGAGTCAAGGTATCAGGCATTTTGCAGAAAATCACTTTTAGTCGAGTTTTAGCTGGAGATGCTAAACAAGTATCTCAGAGAACAAGTATCTCAGTTCAAGTAAAAGATATGCCTGCAGCTAGATATGAGTTTCTTTCCAGACAGTTCAGAAGTGTGTGATTGGAAGGTGAGCTGAAACAAGTTGATGCAGCTTCTGAATACAGCCAGAGTTTCTGCTTGGTTCTGACAGGATTCCGACTTTTTCTTCAAACAGTGCAAATAAATCTTTATTTCTGCAAAGCAAGTATTCCTGGGGGCTAACCGTCTGTTAACAGTTGATTGAGAGTTGAGATGGGATTTTTGTTGTTGTTTGATTGGAAATAAAGATAGCAGTTGAGGGTTACTGTATTCACTGTATTGATTAGCACTGTTTAAGGGATAATTGTAAGCTACTTTCTGTTGCTCTGCCGGAAGGGTCCCAGAGGATTGGAAAGTGGCTAATGTAACATCACTGTTTAAGAAGGGAGGGAGGCAGAAGATGGGAAATTATAGGCCGGTTAGCCTGACTTCGGTCATTGGGAAGACTTTAGAGTCTGTTATTAAAGATGCGATCGCGAAGCACTTGGAAATAGATGGTAAAATAGGACTGAGTCAGCACGGCTTTGTCAAGGGGAGGTCATGGGCGGGATTCGCTCAACCCAGGCCGGGGCTGAGAATCACTGGGATGGGCGCGAATCGAGCGACGCCGCCCCGATGCCAGTCCATCGATTCTGAGCCGGCGTGTTCAGCATCAGCACTGGTTGGGGACCGCTCTACGGGCACCCCCACCCCCCGGCAATTCTCGGCCCGCGTGGGCCGAGCGGCCTTACAAAAGAAAACACGTCCCGCCGGCGCCGTTCTACCTTGGTCTTACCCGGCGGAACCTCGGTGTTAATGGATCCGGGGGCGGCCCTGGTTGGGGGGGGGGGGGCGGTGGGGGAGGGGGGGTCCGACCCTGGGGGCCTCTTTTATTCCGCGCCGGCCCCTGTAGCCCTGCGCCATGTTGCGTCGGGGCCGGCGCGGAGAAGGGAGCCACTGCGCATGCGCGCAATCATGCCGGCCCCACTGTCCATGCGCAGACCCGCGGCGCCCATCTGACGCCAGGATTCAGCAGCTGGAGCGGCGCGGGTCGCTCCAGTGCCGTGCTGGCCCCCTGTTGGGGTCGGAATTGCTGCTCCTGAGCGCATGTTGATGCCGTTGAGAAACGCGACGGCGGTTACGACGGCGTCAACACTTAGCCTCAGGATCAGAGAATCCCACCCCCCGTCTGACAAATCTGTTAGAGTTGTTTGAGGAGGTAACAAGAAGGTAGACACAGGAGAACCAGTGGATGTGGTTTATTTCGATTTCCAGAAGGCCTTTGACAAGGTGCTGGATAGGAGACTGTTAAATAAGTTAAAAGCCCATGGTGTTAAGGGTAAGATTCTGGCATGGATAGAGGATTGGCTGACTGGCAGAAGGCAGAGAGTGGGGATAAAGGGGTCTTTTTCAGGATGGCAGCCGGTGACTAGTGGTGTGCCTCAGGGGTCTGTGCTGGGACCACAACTTTTCACAATATACATTAATGATCTGGAAGAAGGAACTGAAGGCACTGTTGCTGAGTTTGCAGACGATACAAAGATCTGCAGAGGGACAGGTAGTATTGAGGAAGGGGGCTGCAGAAGGATTTGGACAGGCTAGGAGAATGGGCAATGAAGTGGCAGATGGAATACAATGTGGAAAAGTTATGCAGAAGAAATGGAGGCACAGACTATTTTCTAAATGGGGAAATGCTAAGGAAATCAGAAGCACAAAGGGATTTGGGAGTCCTTGTTCACAATTCTCTTCAGGTTAACGTGCAGGTTCAGTCGGCAGTTAGGAAGGCAAATGCAATATTAGCATTCATGTCGAGAGGGCTAGAATTCTGAGGCTGTACAAGGCTCTGGCTAGACCCCATTTGGAGTATTGTGAGCAGTTTTGGGCTCCGTATCTAAGGAAGGATGTGCTGGCCTTGGAAAGGGTCCAGAGGAGGTTCACAAGAATGATCCCTGGAATGAAGAACTTGTCGTATGAGGAACATTTGAGGACTCTGGGTCTGTACTCGGAGTTTAGAAGGATGAGGGGGGATCTTATTGAAACTTGCAGGATACTGCGAGGCCTGGATAGTTATGTGTCAAGTCTATTTACCTCTGGCATGCTGGATTTGAACGCCAATCTCCTGAGTTCTTAAAGATGAAAGGCAACAAAGGTGGGTTCCTGATTCTACACGACTTCCCGTGAAATCTCCAAAAGTGGCTCACGTTATATCTCATCAATAGCCTCCCAAGAGATACGGCGGAGGTTCACACTTGAGTGAGTCAAGCGATGGGTGCCAGCGATGAGAGAACGGGATGGCATCACTGGGCAGCATCTGCAGGGGGGGGGGAACACAAAATATGGGCGGCACATTGGCACAGTGGGTTGGCACTGTTGCCTCACCGCACCAGGAACCCGGGTTCAATTCCGGCTTGGGTGCGGAGTCTGCACGATGGGGCTGGTTTAGCACACTGGACTAAATCGCTGGCTTTGAAAGCAGACCAGGGCAGGCCGGCAGCGCGGGTTCAATTCCTGCACCAGCCTCCCCTGAACGGGCGCCGGAATGTGGCGACGAGGGGCTTTTCACAGTTGTGTAGCCTAGTTGTGACAATAAGCAATTTTCATTTCATTTCATTTCTCCCCGTGTCTGCGTGGGTTTCCTCCGGGTGCTCCGGTTTCCTCCCACAGTCCAAAGACGTGCAGGTTAGATGGATAGGCCGTAATAAATTGCCCTTAGTGTCCAAAAGGATGGGTTACTGGATTACGGGGACAGGGTGCAGGGGTGAGTTTAAGTGGGGTGCTCTTTCTGAGGGCAGTTGCGGGTACAATGGGCTGAATGGTCTCCTGCACTGTACATTCCACGATTCTATGTGAAGAATGCTGACAGATTTCACTGGAATTTGACTGCTTTGTACTGCCTTTGAATCAGCATCAAATTGGCAGAGGCCGACAGACACGCATTGTGTTTTGCTAATGAGTGCTGAGCACATTAACAAAGTACACAAAGACAAGTTTTCCCTAATTATTTGAGAACGCGATCATTACTGCTGGAATTTGGCGCTGTCACAAAACAAGGCCTGGAGAAACGCAAGTCAATGGCTGGCAGAGAGCGACAGAGTTTTCCTCAAGCAATCTGCAGGCAAATTCGATAGTCTCGCAAAAAACTGTGGGATGACGGTGCGCATCGCTATCAGTTGAAATAATGCAATGAGAAAAAGAAGGAAATAAAATTCTAAATGGGAATGGAAACAAACTGTGTGAGATGAAAATGGTGGCGTAAACAGAGAGACTTATAACTGAGAGTCTGATACTGAGGGACAGTGTGTGTGAGAGAGAGAGTGTTATAACTGAGAGTCTGATACTGAGGGACAGTGTGTGTGTGAGAGAGAGTGTTATAACTGAGTGTCTGATACTGAGGGACAGTGTGTGAGAGAGAGAGTGTTATAACTGAGAGTCTGATACTGAGGGACACTGTGTGTGAGAGAGAGTGTTATAACTGAGAGTCTGATACTGAGGGACAGTGTGTGTGTGAGAGAGTGTTATAACTGAGAGTCTGATACTGAGGGACAGTGTGTGAGAGAGAGTGTTATAACTGAGAGTCTGATACTGAGGGACAGTGTGTGAGAGAGAGAGGGTTATAACTGAGAGTCTGATACTGAGGGACAGTGTGTGAGAGAGAGAGTGTTATAGCTGAGAGTCTGAGGGACAGTGTGTGTGTGAGAGAGTGTGATAACTGAGAGTCTGATACTGAGGGACAGTGTGTGAGAGAGAGAGAGAGTTATAACTGAGAGTCTGATACTGAGGGACAGTGTGTGTGAGAGAGAGAGTGTTATAGCTGAGAGTCTGATACTGAGGGACAGTGTGTGTGTGAGAGAGAGTGTTATAACTGAGAGTCTGATACTGAGGGACAGTGTGTGTGAGAGAGAGAGGGTTATAACTGAGAGCCTGATACTGAGGGACAGTGTGTGAGAGAGAGAGAGTGTTATAACTGAGAGTCTGATACTGAGGGACAGTGTGTGAGAGAGAGAGTGTTATAACTGAGAGTCTGATACTGAGGGACAGTGTGTGAGAGAGAGAGTGTTATAACTGAGAGTCTGATACTGAGGGACAGTGTGTGTGAGAGAGAGAGTGTTATAGCTGAGAGTCTGATACTGAGGGACAGTGTGTGAGAGAGAGAGTGTTATAACTGAGAGTCTGATACTGAGGGACAGTGTGTGTGTGAGAGAGAGAGTGTTATAACTGAGAGTCTGATACTGAGGGACAGTGTGTGTGAGAGAGTGTTATAACTGAGAGTTTGATACTGAGGGACAGTGTGTGAGAGAGAGAGTGTTATAACTGAGAGTCTGATACTGAGGGACAGTGTGTGTGTGAGAGAGAGTGTTATAACTGAGAGTCTGATACTGAGGGACAGTGTGTGTGAGAGAGTGTTATAACTGAGAGTCTGATACTGAGGGACAGTGTGTGTGAGAGAGAGCGTTATAACTGAGAGTCTGATACTGAGGGACAGTGTGTGTGTGAGAGAGAGTGTTATAACTGAGAGTCTGATACTGAGGGACAGTGTGTGAGAGAGAGAGAGTGTTATAACTGAGAGTCTGATACTGAGGGACAGTGTGTGTGAGAGAGAGTGTTATAACTGAGAGTCTGATACTGAGGGACAGTGTGTGTGTGAGAGAGAGTGTTATAACTGAGAGTCTGATACTGAGGGACAGTGTGTGTGAGAGAGAGTGTGTTATAACTGAGAGTCTGATACTGAGGGACAGTGTGTGTGAGAGAGAGAGTGTTATAACTGAGAGTCTGATACTGAGGGACAGTGTGTGAGAGAGTGTTATAACTGAGAGTCTGATACTGAGGGACAGTGTGTGTGAGAGAGGGTGTTATAACTGAGAGTCTGATACTGAGGGACAGTGTGTGAGAGAGAGAGTGTTATAACTGAGAGTCTGATACTGAGGGACAGTGTGTGTGAGAGAGAGAGTGTTATAACTGAGAGTCTGATACTGAGGGACAGTGTGTGTGTGAGAGAGAGAGTGTTATAACTGAGAGTCTGATACTGAGGGACAGTGTGAGAGAGAGAGTGTGTTATAACTGAGAGTCTGATACTGAGGGACAGTGTGTGTGAGAGAGAGAGAGTGTTATAACTGAGAGTCTGATACTGAGGGACAGTGTGTGAGAGAGAGAGTGTTATAACTGAGAGTCTGATACTGAGGGACAGTGTGTGTGAGAGAGAGAGTGTTATAACTGAGAGTCTGATACCTGAGGACAGTGTGTGTGGAGAGAGAGTGTTATAACTGAGATCTGATACTGAGGGACAGTGTGTGAGAGAGAGTGTGTTATAACTGAGAGTCTGATACTGAGGGACAGTGTGTGAGAGAGAGAGTGTTATAACTGAGAGTCTGATACTGAGGGACAGTGTGTGAGAGAGAGAGTGTTATAACTGAGAGTTGATACTGAGGGACAGTGTGTGTGTGAGAGAGAGAGAGTGTTATAACTGAGAGTCTGATACTGAGGGACAGTGTGTGTGTGAGAGAGAGAGTGTGTTAACTGAGAGTCTGATACTGAGGGACAGTGTGTGAGGAGAGAGTGTTATAACTGAGAGTCTGATACTGAGGGACAGTGTGTGTGAGAGAGGAGTGTTTACTGAGAGTCTTATACTGAGGGACAGTGTGTGAGAGCGAGAGTTATAACTGAGAGTTGATACTGCGGGACGTGTGAGAGAGG